>NW_007578121.1:243407-258589 GCF_000690725.1 Stegastes partitus | reverse complement strand
CAAAATTGGTATACAAAGTGCTGAAAACAATCAAAGATTTGAAACTCAGTAATAAAAGGTTTACTGATTTTTTTAGCATTGATTTTATATTGTGGGGCCTGTGTATTTACTTTAGTAAAGCTAAACTGTTATTTTTGAATTTTACATAATCTCAAAAATCCTACTGTTCAACACTGAAGAAATGCAACTACTGTAAGCTTATACAATTTAGAATAATTTAACATTAAATCATATTGTACAGGGGTGTGCTCACTTCGGTTCAATATATCAGTCAACTTTAAACATATATTTTAGAACTCTGGGTAGAGCCATATGTTTGCCATCTTCACTCTAAGTTGTACAGTCGTACCTGGTAGACAGTAACTTTAGCGTCCAGGTCACCAGCGATGCGAGACAGGCTGAAGCGAGCCATGTCCACTGGGTCTTCAGGCAGTTGCTTTGGAACAGGGAAGGGGTTTATGTTCTTGAACTTGGGGAACCAGTACATGATGCGCTGGAACTTCCTTATCGGGTGGCTCTTCTCTCCAAAGATCTGAATCAGCAGGACTTTTGTCTCTATGTTGGGCATAATACCTAAAGCACAAGCATCAAGCTTTAACAGACCATATCAGATCCATATTAATTCTGTTTCTGTCTGGAATATAACTTTCTAAATTATATGACATTTCAAGAATTCTATGACCTAATCCATACCCACCATAGTTCTCCATTTGTTCCAGCACTTGCACTCCACACTCCTGCTGTCGGGGATAGTGGTTGAACATTCGCTGGATGTAGTTTTTGGGCACAAACACCTCTTTCGGAAAAACATCCAACAACTTGTTGTAGACGGCAATATCTCCCTCCACGCCGAACTCTGGCATCTTCTTCAGAGCAGCATAGATAAACTCCACGTGACCCCGTCGTCTTATGTCTTTCTTGTTGAAGACATCTATCACTTTGTTAAAAGTGGCCTTGGTTTTGATCTCTTTGGCAACCCGTTCAAACAGGTCATCATAGGTGGCCAAAGACTTGTCCTCCTTCTTTTTGTCCTCATTAACAAACGTTGCAGGCACAGACCGATTCTTGCCACATGATGTGCTGCTGTGGAAATGCCTCAACACCTACAAGTGACAACATTTTTGTTATACGTACATGAAACAGGAACATTGAATTTAACATACATTGTGTTTTCCTGATTTGATTATTATGCCCAGTAGAACCACTGACTACTGACAAAACATTAATAGTTAGACACAAGAACAAGAATATTTTTAAGGCAGGTAAAGGAAACAGATGTATAAAATGTGTTTTCATATCATCATGTAGGAAAATATCATAAACTTTAGGTTGTATTACAGGCAATCCTCAAACAGATGGGAAATAGTGCACTTTAGGGGATTATGTTCAGTGGCAGATTAATTGTAGTTATTAGTGAGTATACTGGAGCAGTGTGACCATGGCTAAATTTCCAACCAGGAACAGAAGCTAACTGGTTCGCGCCATATTGTAAGTTGGAAGTGTGTACCGCCCAAGTGCAGTATTAACCACATCAGGTCCACCATCTTGTAGGCTTGTCTTTAGATAAATGGTCTGCACTTATTTAGTGCCATTCTACCTTCATGGTACTTAAAGCAATTTACAATGTGCTTCTCATTCACCCACTCACCCATTCATACACACATTTCAATGGCAAGGTGCCTGCCTGCCATCTGAAGCAACTTGAGGTTCAGTGTCTTGCCCAAGGACACTTCAGCATGCAGTGAACCACCAACCTTGCAACCAGTGGACAACCCTCTCTATCACCTGAGCCACAGCCACCCCACACTGTGTCAGTGTGGTCAGACATTAGCCATCTTAGTTTATATTTTGGGCTCCTCTCCTGTGTTTTATCTCCCTTTTATTTATTTTTTTTGCTGTGTCAAGGAATTACCTTACAGAGAACATAAAATCACTATTACATTAGGTTGCAACCAGCAATTACCTTCATTATCAACAACACTGATATTTATTGATTGCATTAAAAAATGGCTTGCGCTTTGTTTGTCCCCTAAAACTCATCAAAGAATACTCAAAGCTGCAATGTTTACCTAGAATGTCAATGAATTAGGGAACATGTCATGTAGTGTATGGTGTGGCTCACTAATGTGTTTTTAACAGTTTACGGACAACAACTTTATTCGTCAATGGGGCACTTCCTGCGTTGGTTTGGAGTTTTTTGACATTGAGAAAATGGCTTGGAATAAATTGCAGTTACTGATTCCTTCACTAATATGGTTAAAAATACATTAAATGAGACATATTTTGAGCACTGTCTGGGCGCTACTTGTGCTGACTGAAGTGTACCTTGTTTTGTAGCACACTGGGCTGACTGGTGGAGGCTGACTGGAGCAGAGCGCCGAACTGGACACAAGACCTGCCTGACTGTCCAAGCAGCCTGAGACGCTGCAGCTGCAGGAGGCAACGGGTGCTCTTCATTGTAGACCTGTCACACTGACTGTTAGGAAACACATCTGCAGAGGGAAAATGAACATGACATGGTCAGTAATTTGAAATGTTTAATTCGTAAACCCGACAATTGTCGTGTTCTTCAGTCAACTCCAATCGTGTACAAATATTTTCCACGAAGAAAAAATAAATAATAAACGGATATACATTTGTCTCAAGTTTCACCTATGGATTAAGGACGGAGTGTACGTGGACGAAATACTCGGGAAACTAGTATCATTTTTAAAAAACAGATATTCTGTAATACTTAACTTATGTACACATGAGTACTAACGCATTTAACTATGTAATACCTACCATCAATGCTGAAAAAAACGTACGAAGAAATTCGTCTCCTTCAGGCGTCTCTCTATGGACGTCTCCATGTTGTAAGCCGGCTGTATATCCTGGTTCTACCAACATATCCTTCCCCCACATAACTGAAACATTTACACTGGTATTATTGTTCCACAAACCCTTTCTTTGTACAGCAACTATTTGTTTGGAGTTCAAATGTTTGGCAATTTCCGATAAATTAACCAAGTAATAAAGGTATTTCAGCGACCGATTTTGTAACAAATACTAAAGTGGCATTACCTTACCTCATTTTGTGGAGAAGGTATGCGGAGGGAATTCCTTCTAAACGTTTTTTTTTCTAAACGACTGCTTGCATTTATCTAAGTAAGATAAGTAAAAGCTAAATAAAGTAATAAATACGCACTGTTTCTATACGGACGTGAAAGTCAGCGTTTCATTTAGGCGCGTGAGCTACACAACCTCGCCGCGTGGTGGTGACAAATGTCTTCCGAACGTCTCCCAGCTTTCATTTGACAGTCGCTGAGGTAGAGCCTGAAAAAGTTGTGTAATAAGATTCATAGTGAATTTTACGCTTAAACTGCATATAGTTACTCGTTCGAGTCACCGTGACACATAAGTGGTGTATAGAGTTAATGGATACAACTCTGACGTAGCTACAGCAGCTCTACAGTGTTTTCCTGCTAATAGTCAAATTGGCCATAACAAGGCACCAAACGTCCGGAAGACACATTCATATTTTACCTGTTAAAGTGTTTGTATTCAATTTATTCGTATACCTTTAAATATAGTAATTTCGCTCCATAATGTTATTTCTACATGATTTAGCATTTGTGTATTTAATAAACGACGGGGTTTTATTTACAGGGGGGAAAAAAATCGACGTTTCCGGTATTCTCTCCTAAACCTGGCAATTGACAGAGGTCCGAAGTGTGTGACTTCTGACACTCGTCTCAGCATGGAGAACACACCTTAGTGCAGACTTTACTTGCAGAGAAACTACACGCAGTTTAAACTACGGACTATGGATTCCTCTACAAACAGTTTGGGTGAGTAAAGGAAGGAGATATTTTGCTTTGTGTGTTTTGCTCAGTGAGTTTTTCTGACAACATTTGCATTATGGAAACTTTACTCACTTGTGCATTCGGATATGCTGCTCGCATCGTTATGGAGGGATTACTTTCCCAAACTCAAAAAATGCCATCAATTGTTAGTTTTACATTTCCACAGACGTCAGGTAAAATGATTTACGGCATACTTTACAACTTTCAGGTTTGTACGACTGACTTCTGACATTAAGCAGCTTTTACGGGTTTTTTTTTTCTAAATAAATGCACTTTTACAGTGCTTGCTGCCGCATTCTTTGGTATGTTGTGATGAAGGAGGATAGTGAGAATAACAGGCGGGCTCCTATACAATGCTGATATTGAAAGGAAGTTCAGTGGACTCGTGCCCACATCGAATTAAATAGTGTCTCTTAAAGAGTTGGCATCTAGCGGTTTGTTCAGCCACATATTGAACATTAAGAGAGATTTATGCATTAAGTATTGCTTGTTTAAAAAGTGACGACGGACACTTTTATCGTTGCAAATTGTTCTAGAACATGATAGCAACACTTGTGTGGCTAGGTTTGTACAACATATCCTTAAGTGTTGGTAAACAGATGCTTTGCGTTATATTTTCTGCTGCTGGCGAGTTTTAGCGCGCGAGGCTTGGTCTTACATTCGAACAGCTGCCTTTATTTTGGCACGCGGGGTCAAGTCAAATTTGAGGCGTGACTGCAGCTTTTTTGCTGTGTTGCTTCATCAGCCTGTTGTGTCTGCTGTGCTTTCTTTGGCCGGTCAGCAGGATTTCTTAACTTTAGGACACAAACTAGCCCCTTTGTAACTGAAGCTTTGTGCTGCTCTTAGATTGAATGCTGTCATAACTGTATCCTCTCAGCAGCCACACTGACAGACCACCAGCAGAGCTGTCACGAGATCAGAGAAAACACTGCAGTCTGGAAAAAACAGAAATACGATTTTGGAACAGTGATGTACACAATGTTTAAACTTTAAACAGCATGTCCATTTTATGAACCAGCACTTAGCCTCTAAATTAAATAGAAAGTTCAGTTGCACATTGTGCTCTCCTAGTCAGGGTGACTTTTTGCAAACAAGCAACAATCTCGAGTGTTTGAAAAGCTCCACCCGTTCTGCCCCCACAATACTGACTGTTAAACAGGAGCTGTAACACTGTTGCACAATGCTGCTTTTGTTGCACATCTGTAGGCCCTGCTGTCCCACCTTATGTGCTGATGTTGTGTTTACTTGACTTGTAAACCGGTGGGTAGGCAAGGCACAGGGGAACAGTAAATATCACATGGAGATGTTCGCCAGCATCTGTGGGCAAGACTGCTGTGGCTCAGTGCTGGAGGGAGCCTTAAATGTAAAATACAGTCAAGAGGCTGCTGTGCGTCTCAATGAAGGTCTCTGTCAGTGATGGTAATTATCTTGTCTTCGTGTTTCATTATGAAGGTGATTACTTATCTTTAAAAGTTGTCATGTGAGTGTGTTGATACTTTGCAGCTGTGTTATACATCTGGTCCTGTCTATGTCTCATTGTCAGCTGACTGGCGTACACCACATCATGAGTTTAGATGATGCGGACAACTCACTGTTATGGTTGGTGATAACAAGAAGATACTAGTATCATTTTCCATCCATATTAGTCAAAATATGAAATACACTTTTCTTGTTAGTCTTGTAGGAAATTGCAGACAAAAAAGTCCACATGAAGCCAGAATGATTAGGTAATTAATGCATCAACTGATGGACAGAAAAGTAATCAGAAACTATAATCAAGCAAAATTGTGATAAAAAGTGCCAAATATCTGCAGATTTCTGTGTCATTAAAGAGAACATTTGCTGTTTTCCTTTGTTATGCAGTATTGTAAACTGAATATTTGGGATTTGTGGACTTTTGGTGAAACAAAACAAGACATTTGAAGACTCCTCCTTTATCTTAGTGACATTTCATACATCAGACGGTTTAAAAGTCAACTGAAAACATAATCAGCAGAAAAAATGTCTAATATTATTATTAAATGTGCATATCATCAGGCAATGACATTCTTAAAATAAAAATGAATTAAGGGTTTTAAGTTTTTGTTGACTTTATGCCACAATACTAAGAATATTTTCAATTATTTGTATATACAGTAAATACAAAACTGCATATAAAAACTGAAAGTGTGGAGTACTGCATTGAACATGCCACATATTATCTCAGACAGTTTCTTCACATATGTAAAATAATACATTCCCTCTGCTTGGTTTATGTAAAACAATAACTGATCATGTGTTACAATCCATTTAGTGGAAAGTTCATATATAATAATACCGAGCCACCAAACATCAGCTAAATATCACTTGTAAAAATCATATTGGGTTGACATGTTTATGCTCTGTTAAGCTAATATTGTAATATTGTGAACTATTGTCTGTACTCGTGGTGGGTAGTTTTTATTAACCAGTTTCGAAGGCAGAGTTACTGTGACTGCATCATCATCAATATATATATCGAAATATATTAATTACAATTAGATTTCACTGAGAGAAAGTATGGAGGTTTTCTGAAAATGTAATACTTTATCTGTGGTTTATCAGAATGTTTTGCAGTTGTGGGCATTTTCTCTAGTTCCTTCTTACGTTGTATTTTGAGACAATATTGTCCAACAACTGCACATTTCAAAATCTATGTTTTAGTGTATTATAACTTAAGTCTTACTATAAGTGCTTTGGTCACTATTTCTGTAAGTTGTAATTCTGAAGTTTTATTCTTTTGGAACATAGTAACATCAATAAAATACATTAGGTGGGGCAAGAAACTTCACCTTCATTCTAATAAGCAGTTGATTGACCATGATAGGACTAAAAACATGCATATCATATGTATGGGTGGTAAGATTATGTAGCTCAATATACACAACACACCATAACCATGTACTTTATATACTTAATGAAGAATGTATATACTGTACAAATAGTGCATGCTTTCAGTTTATACACATAAAGTTATCTCTCTAAATAGAGTAACAGATTTGTTCTAGCAGCTTTGCCCTGCCATAACAGCATTTATTAACAATCAGACCTTTGTCTTGAAGGAAAATTCTCTCTTCACTGTCTGTATGAGAATTTGAGGTAAATTCCATCTATATTTCAACATACCTGGCCAATACATCTGATAATGATACAGTGTTATCATAACTGACAGACATGCTAGTGACCAAGTTGTACTGAAGTTGGAGTCCCCTTCAATTTCTTCTAGATTGTGATTTGTGTTGATTTGAAACAGTGCATTTGCACAGAGATCACCAGGAAGTTGCATCAGCAAATAGTTTCTATTTTTTTCCCAGAATGTTGTAATACTGCTTCTTTTCAGAAAAACAGGCATGCTGTTTTCCTGGAGTCGGTGGTGGACAATTACTTTCTCCCTCAGTGCTTCTTTTTTTGGTACTGACTGAAGTGTGTCTACAGCTGTAACTATCAGAACTGCCTCATACTAAATTAAAAAATGAAAGTTAAATTAGTAATTTTGTTTAAATGGATCATTGCTGATCTAAAGGAAAATGTGTTGCTTTTAGAGTGTTTTACTTGTGGAAATGTTCCTCTGTGACTGTTGGACTTAACATTTGAGAATACCACTTTGAAGTGAGGTAAATATGAAAAAACTCACATGATGCCAGCATTAGTTCCCTCAAATTCTCCACTGCCAGTACACAAATTAGAGGGAAGAAAAACCGCTCATTGTGAACTTCAGGTTAGTCCCTGAAGGTAAATGAGCTCTGGTTATTCAATCAGCTCTCTTCACTCAGTGAGATCATCAAGCTGCAGAGATTTATGTTCCATCAGCAGTCAACAGAGTAGCTCGCTGTTTTGTTATCTGTATTCAGAGCAAGCCTGGTCTTGCATAATGTTTGTGTCTGCTTTAGCCAGATATGACAGTCAAATCTGTGACAGCATGGTGACCCACTGCCAGTTCTGTGCGCTTGCATATGTACTTGCTTTCTGACAGTTATTTATAGGTGCTTTTATCCTCTAAGTCACTGGTGCATTTAGCAGCAATAACCACGCAGGCTCACAGTGAATCTCTGTCTGCTCGAGAATCTAAATTAAGAAACTTGTGTGCTGCTAGTTAGGAAAATGTTTAGTGCAGCTGAAAAAGCCAAGGAAAGAGAATCAATAGTTTGGGGCTTAAGCAAGCGCAGTGTTAGCCAAAATTAACCTTTAAAGCTATATTTTGACACAGGGCTGGTATGAAGCTGTTGGATCAGTGTTTGCACATTTATTAACAGTATTTGCTGAAAAACTTCAGTCTTTAAGCTGAAGCCAGGTAACCCTGATAACATCAACAGCACTATTTCTCCAACTCGACAAAAACACTTTCAGACTCATAGAAGACAATATACAGCTACCTACACATGCCGAGTAGTACTCCCCGCTATCAGTCAGCTAATGTGGAATATTGGTGGGATACTCTTTTAATGGATGGGTATATTAGCAGTGTTGAAAGTGTCCTCACAGTGTTGTGCGACTGCATTTCATTCAAGCTGAGATGTGATGAATCACTGAGGTCTTGCTCTTCAATAATGACAGAATACCACCAGCAAATGACATCTCATGTTAAATCCTGCTGCTATCAAATGCTATTGGAGCTGCACTAGAATTGGATGGTAGATGATAAGAAATAATTCTGCAGGACCCATATGGTGATTGCATTCAGAGCAGAAACAATTCACTGATGAACCCAGTAGTTAAATGTCAGAATATTCACTGATCAAGTAATGTGTGCAAATAATGGTATCCTGGTTGGTTTCTGGAAAACAGAGGTTATGTTTATCACATGTACATCATGTCCTGAGTCTCAGACACTTTGAAAAGCTATTGAGAAAAATCCAGGTGTCTGAGCATTCTTTGGTACAGAACATAGTGGCAGAGATGGTGCGAAATCAAGACACATAAAGATTATCAGAAACCTTCCGTTATCGTGCATACAGGGAAATGAATACCCAGTTTTCTCATGTTTCAGGTAAATGTAATTTCCTGACAGTGATTTAAATAAAAGGAAAATTAAACGTTTATGAATTGTCTAAGTAATTTAGTGTTGAATATCACTAATCTGATATTGGCTGAGAAATGGGATGATATTATATCATTTGTAGTGGTACAGGCATGCATGTCAGCTACAGTCTATGACGGGGCTAGTGTACAATAGGTATCGCTGCTGCAATGGAAAACCAGGTTGATGTGAATGGAGTTGAGGGTGAGAAAACCAAACCAATGAGCAAAAAGACTTTAAAGGACTTTGTAGAGCTTTGAAGTCACTGAGTATGTCTCTTCAAAGAACACCTTTACATTACACAGCAATCATTTGATCCTTCGTGAGTGTAACGTATGCATTGGGGAAGCTTAAAGTGAAAGATTTGCAAGACGGTCCGCTTATCTTCATTGTGCATCCACAGCCAAATGAGAACGATACCGTGCACAACTTGGCTGTACAAGCTGTGCAGTCACAAACGTGCAGCGGGGGAAGAGAAAGTGTTTTTCACAGATGCTGCTGCTCTCTGTTTCACTTCTCAGACTCCCCTCAAACACTTGTGCAGGGGTGTACAGGATGTTGAGCAGTGGCAAGACGTCAGAATCAAAGAGAACTAAAAGCAGAGAGCAGTGTGCTTCGGGACAAACGGCATCTGTAGGTGGTTGAGGTCATTATGCAGCACCCTTAGGTGAGCTGTAGAAAATGAGTGGGTGGACACTGTGAGAATATGCTCAATGCGATTGTCAATCAAATGCTACAGGAGGTACATTTGCTTTTTAAATGCTTATACTGATATTTTAGCATATATTGCATGCACATAAAGAAAGCAACCTTCATTTTGGGGAATTTGCTACATGTAAGAAAATGAAGCTACACTTGGAGGAAAGGAAGTCTTTCAGATGTACAGCAACAGATTTACTGTTGATAAAAAGTAAGACAGGAACTCATGCTAGGATGATTATATCTGCTAGTTTCATTCTACTTCTGGCTGTAATCAAGCTGAATGAAAAATTATGTTTCTGTAAATTGTACATCAACCAGTTGGACAAGAAAGACTGTGAAGCTGTGCTCAGTCCAAGAGCGTCTAGCTGTGTAGCTGTCAGGCAGCCAACCTCCCTTAAGACCTGGAGTGAGCCCGAGCCTTTCAGAAAAGCAAAAATCAAATGGTGAATTTGTATTCTTAGCTTTGGGATCAAATTCTCCTGTTTTTTATTTTCTTTTTTGAATCATTGGATACTTGTGGCTTTTCATGTGAACACCACCAAACTCTCTGAGGCCTCACACTCACTTGTATATGGAATGATTCACTAGCAAATTGATCTGATTCATTTTTCTTCATAACCTGAGTCATAAATTTATAATAACCCAGCTGGACACTGCTGCTATGCCTGTAGTTTGCCAGGGAACCTAAGGGCAAATACAACCTCAGGATCTATTTCAGTCACCTGTGGGCAGTTAATATTAATATGATATGAGGAGTTCTGTTGGATAGTATTTTAAACATATTTTTTTGGTGCACTTTATTTTAACTAGGTCAATAAACCTTGAAGTCCTTATAACATTAACATTTTCAAGTATGAAAGAAAAGGGATTAAACATTTTTGAGTGTTTTTCCTTTCATCATAACAAAATACATGTCTTTACTAAATAAATTCATCATAAGTTGAAGCGTCCTTGGGCAAGACACTGAACCCGAAGTTGCTCCCAATGGCAGGCTAGCGCCGTTAGTGTGTGAATGTGTGTGTGAATGGGTGAATGAGAAACACATTGTAAAGTGTTTTGAGTGCTGCTAAGGTAGAAAAGCGCTTTACAAGTGCAGTCCATTTACCATAAATAGTATACTGCATTTTCTGTTCCCTGAATAGCACGTCAGCATCATTACTACAAATTTTAGGTGATTACCGGATGGATATGAAGCACTGAGATTAGTAAAAGGCTCTGGATTTTTCATGGCAAGTGTGTCAGAAATTTGCTGTAGTTAACAGTTAGTGAGATATCAGCTACATTACCAGGATATTTAAAGAAACTCAGTAATTTAAAATTGGCAGTCTATATTTAGGCTGCATGATATACAGTTTCAGCAACAACATTGTGATGTGCGCATAGGCAATAGTCACATTGCAGGAAGTATAATCTGAAGTAATATAACTTAACTGAAACACTTCATGCTACAACTTTTTATTTTTTTTTTCTCAGTGCAAGGTCAGGTTACCACAAAACAAGTCTTAATGAGTGTTTTGGGTGCCAATTAGTAATCAAGTCTGAACTTCCATTGTTACTGTTTGCCACAACTTTGGTTTGAACGAGACTTGGGGGCATTTCAGTGGCCAAATAATATGAAACATTAAGTGTATAAAGCGACAAGATGAAATAAGAGTCTCTTGTCTCCCATGTTTAATATACATTCAGACTTCATTTCCTGTCAGTTCTTTTGCACGCTGGTACTGTTTGGGCAGGAATGTGAGACGCCACTGCCTTCAGTGGAAACTCATAGACACATTTAGAGAAACCTTTACAGGACATACTTACTGATGTAATTTGTATTTTTCTTAAAAAAACAAACAAAAACAAAACAGTTTACACAGTAGTTCTATCATCTGACGAACTCTGAATATGACCAGAATTCAAGTGCAGTTTCTCTGAATTTAATGTGAATCACATTCCAGCTTCTCTTGAGCCGTTGCCAAACAGTTATGAGTCACCAGCAGTCTTGGCTTGTAACTGAAAAAATGAAAACAAGAAAACCAGACTCAAAGTAGAGCGGGAAAGCAATTGTGCGTGCAGATATGTGTGTTGATGTGGGTACACTGCAGCATAAAATGGGAATTGATATGAAGACTGTTGATGTGAACCTGTGTTGTAGTTAGGTCTTTATGACAGTTTCCAGATACAGTTTCTCCAAAATAAGAAAGTATACAAACAATCTGGTATCAGCCAGTCCTTGATTAATTTGATAGTAACTGCAGAATGGATTGATGCTAAACTGGATGACCTTTGATCTGAACGTCAACATGTGCACAAGAGTATTTTGTCTTAATTGTGGCATTACTTTTTCTGTTCAAGGAGAACTTTAAAAATATATTTGAATCCCTGATCAATACTTAAAGGGTAAATCTAATTGTGTCATGTGAGCCACTACGCCTGGGCAAGAGCTAAAGATGACAGGGTTGAGAAAACTGAAAACAATCTGCAAGTTGTATCATCAAATTTTTATATTCTGTGTCTTTTTTGGTAGAATTCAGTGGCTAAGTGCTTATAGCTGCAGTGCCGACGTATGTAGAATTCTGTGGATGTTCTGCTTTGCACTGGTTTGTGTGGCTTGTGGATGTTGTTGTAATTAGATCCATCCACCATGCCAGAATGATGGATGATTGCTGAGAAACTAAGTCGAGATCATTTAAACTGGTGGCAATAACTGAAAGAGTTTTCACATTATTCAACTGAGGCCTAATATTTTTTTAAGAAAATATTTAAATGGGAACGCAAAATGGGTAAAACAGTTCTCGAAACAGATGCCTTTCCCACCTCATAACTCTTGTAGTAAGCCTCAAACTGTTGCTAAATCATTGCAATCTTGTTTAATCTATCTGTCATGCCAAAAATTTCAGCTACACGCTACATGATATGATAATGAAAACAGGCAGACTTGGAAGACGTATGGACTGAAAGTGGATGTAGGGCAAAACAACTGATAGTATGATCGCAGGTATAATAGTGGATTATACCTGCTGTGTTGCCTTAGACACCTCACAATGTCCTGACAAAATTTATTATTTACCTCCTTGCTTTGTGTGCCACAACTTTTTCTGTGATGATGACCAATGGGAGCATCAGGTGCTTCGACAACTGTCCTCTTGGCATATAGGCTTTTCTGTCATATGACAGTTACATCATTGTTTACTTTTTTTTTTTTTCCTAGCAGTTGTTTCCTGGCTAGTCCTTACTGATGACATCACACAGGTTGCAAAAAAACAGCAAGGAGTGATGGGCTTAGGACCAACTTGTAGCCTGTTATGTCACAGCAAAGTCATACAAAAATACCCATCCTTCCATTAGCTATATCCACCTTAAGTTGTGAAGAGTAAGAGCCTGTAAGAAAAATTTAGGATTTTATAATCACCTATCTTGACACAATGACCAACATACCAGATAGATATATTCTGTAGTCTGAACTTGGCATTATTGTCCAAAAATGTTTTGTCAATTAGAAAGGAGAAGGAGATAGCAGGTTTAAAAAGGAAAAGATTAAAGAAATCTAAGTCTAATTAAGTTCTGTAATTTGTTTGAGGGGAATGGATGTTTTCTTGGGATTAATAATGTTCCAGTTATCTCCTCATTCAGTATCTTATTTGTGATCTTGTTTGTTAAAATCAAAATATTTCTCTCATACGGACATTTTCCTGTAAACTGCATAAAGTGCTTCCTATTTAAAGACAGCACAGGGCCTCCACAAATAGTTGTCTGATGACAGTTTTTCTGGTCTTAATGATTTAAATCTGCTGTAATGACAAAAAACACTACTACTACTACTAAAGTTTCACTACATTTATAGCAATTGAAGATTATACTCAGCACAGTCTAAAAAGGAAAAGTAAACCACAGGGTCATATTTATAGACTACTGTATATTAAAAGGTCTTTCATTCGTTGTGGCTGTCCTGACATGCACTTTGACATAGAAAACACAGACCATGAAAAGATGAAACTTTCTACATAGCGAAGACACACTTGTGTTCTCTTCTTTTAAACTGGACAGTGGACTGTTGGCATTCAAATATCCATATTTACCCCCCACCCCCACCCCCAATACCACTTCCACAACCAGTAAAACCAGACAATAAAACACTCCATTCATCTAGTCCATGTATAAAACCGGCCTACTAAGTGCAGGATCTCACTGCCAAAAACAGACCGTGTGAAGAAGCTCTTTTACAGCAGCAGTGGGTGTGGTACCACCACTGCCAGACATGGCTTCACCAGAAATACACATAGACTCTATAAGAGGCAGCTTTTCCCCAAGAGAGACTACACACAAACAGAGTCATATATAGTGTTTAACATTTGTGATGTCCTCTCGACTGACTAAAATATCAGAAAGGCTTTGGACTTAACTTGGATTCTTGAAAGTCCACTTTTATTGACAGTGTGGTATTTATATGTGTGAGCAGCAGTTGCAGATGGATCCAGGCTGGTTGAGGACGCTTAATAGGTTTTTTCCCTGTGGGCAAATTCAGCAATAAACAGTGCCGTTGGAGGAAAACTCCAACTTCCTGTTTGGTGTACCTTCCTGTGGAGACTTGACCAGATGTGGACAGTGTGATTTCGTGTCCATATATTTCCAGCTGCTACAACAGAGTCTGAGAGCAGAGGATGTTCTTAAACTACAATTCAACAGTGAATCTCAGTTTTAGGTGTCAGTCCCTCAAAACTGAACAAGCCTAGGCTTTGTAACAAGCAAGTCATTTTGAACCATCCAACACAGGGAGAAATGGCATCAAACTAAAGTCAGTTTCCATTTTTTCCATCCTCAACCTGCAGTATATTTACTGTACATTATTCAGCCACAACATTAAAACCACCACTACTAGATTAAAGGATTCAGACCGACAGCTCAGTAAATGTGACAGATAACACAATGACATCCGGCCCTCAAATATAAGTCAAGTGAGTGTGATACACGTAAACATGTTTCGCCACTGGAGTTTGACAAGGCAATTATAAACAGTGACAACAGTGTAATTTTTTCTAGCTTTCCACTCTAATCAGTCTTTGGCTCAGTTCCAATCTCCACCCAAAGCCCTAAGAACTAAACTCCCACTCACTCAACTGTATGAGTTCATGAGTACTCTTAACTCCTATTTCCTTCATGATTGGTTGCTCAGCTGATCACTCCCTGTTTGTGACATTACAGTGTTTATACGTTTTAGCAAATCAGAAGTCAAGAATGCTGTAAACGTGCAATAAATGAGCATGCTGTCTCTCACAGGTAAACTTCTTTGCAGACCTTTTCTCTATACCATCATGCTTGGTTAGTTTACATTTTTTGGAGAGCAGGGCAACCATATTAATACGTCTCAAATTTCACAACAGACCAGAGGCTGACCAATGTCTTTTTTCATAGCCAATACTGATAGTAAGTATTAGTAGTCAAGGAGACGGATATCTGATATTTGGAACCAGTATACATTTGCAATAATGCCTTTGTATACTTATATTTTGCATATGTTTAATTAAAAAAAACCTTTTCAACATTTATCCTTCACTGTTGATAGGCTATAACTCGTGGCATGTAATCAATCAGATCAGAGCCTCAGATCAGATCCC
>NW_007578121.1:210175-243226 GCF_000690725.1 Stegastes partitus | reverse complement strand
AGTTGTGACACAAGTCCCTCAGAAAGACTTAAAGAAAGATTGTTTGATAGCTGTCAGAGCCTAAATACGTTTGAGTTAATGTTTAACAATTAAACTGCAATGACTTAAGTTTATGGTAAAACTAGGGTCATTTACATTGATTTAAGAGTAGTTAAAATAAATAGTTACAGTTATGTATTCAGATTAATTTATTTCATACATTTGAGGTTTGTGGTTGATTTTAAGCCCTAAGCCCTCGTACACTGAGCAGGAATGTGCCCTTAAAGTTCATGAGTCCATTAGTGCCAAGGTTGGGATTGGGCCACATGCAGTCAGCCTAATTCTCCTGTGGCAGCAAGTCACTCCAATCCAGAGAGAGTAACCTGCAGCCTATGGGTATCAATCACCCCTTTCTTGGTATAGGCTCACACAGATGTTTAAGTTAATCTGTGCAAAAGTACAAGGCCACTGTATTCACAGACATTTTGATTTTTGTTGCATTTATTAAGGATTATGGATAGACATCTTCCTCATAGGTATCCAGTTAGAACAGTCTGGTTGCTAGATGTAAATCCACCTGCCAGGGCTTATTAAATTCATAAGAGTTATGGTCTCAAGTTCTTTATAAAATCCAAGTGATCTTCTTTAGAGCCCTATAAATAGCATATGCATGTAGTACATGGTAGCTTATCGTTTTGCCTATATTTATTGAATTGATGTAAAAGAAAACCCCAAAAAACAGAAGTCAACATTCTCCTGATAGTATTTCAACTGCTTTCACTCACATCTCAATGTCTTTAACAAATGGAGTTGGCACAATTATCACAGAGATAACCACCTTCCTTCCTTCTTGTTCAGTTTTCATGAAAATGCCAACCTCTATGAGAGCTGTGGACACTGTCTGCCGAGGAGTTCATGTCAAGACAACACCATATTACCCTTACAATGGTGCAGTGCACAGTGAGGAGTGGTAGGAGGTCTGCATCATCAGCTGTCTAGTTTAGTATAATCTTTTAGTTTCTGCATTGTTCTGTGTGTTTTGCTGGATGTGTACATGCCAGCAGCTGTCATTTTTTTCTCCTCTTGGCCAGTCTCCAGCATAAAGTGTTCCCCATCTCTTATCAGGCTGGGTGTGTATGGAAGAGAGAACATAAATGGTCTTCAACATTTTTGTGTTGTGTTAATTGTAAATTCTCAACAATCCATAACGCTGGAGCCAGCTGCAAAGAGTTAGGAGTTTGGTTTGGTTTCTGTCCAGGCTACAGTGGTGATATGATATGCATGTCATATCACTACTGGAGCACGATGCAGCTCATGAAACACAAACAGAAATGTAAAAACAACCAACTGGAGCCTGATCCAGGCATATTTTAATGGATCAGTGCTGTACTGGAATAAACCTGTTCAAATGCTAATCCTTTGTTTACTTTACTCGCTTGTGTTTGGCCAACTGTGGTTTTTGCTGCAAACCTGGCCTACTTTATCAAGGTGTCATAAACATCTACAAGCAAGACCATGAAATGAGTACAGCAGTGTTTGCAGCGATTGTGACTTGAAAAGTGACAGTAGCGAGCATTTAAAATTTAACATACTTTTAATATGACCAATACTATAAATGCACAAAACACATTGCAACAGAACATGCCAAGTTTGAATGGTGACAAAGCAGTAAACTTGGTTTTTAGTTTTCACAAGTTATTCTGCCTTTTGTGGTAAATGTCAAACATGCTGCCTAAATTAGACTATACGCACTAACTTTAAAGCCCTGAAAACTTGGCCTCAAATCAGTGTGTTCTTCCTGCATTGTGTCAGAACCTTGATTGGTATAGATTGGTGATAGATGACCAACCCAGACTCAAACCAGGATTACATGGTCATAGGGGTGTAACAACACACAAAATTGAAGTCATGGTTCAGTACACTGTTGGTACAGCAGAAAAGAATGCATAAAATAATAGTTCTGTCATTTATCTGGGAAAACGTGTACAGTGGCTTATTTACCATAATTTTTCTTTAACAGTTAAGCCAATTAGATACTGCATGCTGTAAGTAAGATAAAATAAATGAAACAAATGTCAATAATTTGCCATCACAAGACCTGTATACCCTCAAGTAAAGAACACCCCCACCCCCCCTCCTTTATTGTTTATTTTCTTTCTTGATTAATCTGCCAAGTATATTCTTGATTAAGTAAACAGCTATTTTGTAAATAAACTGTCAAAGGAAAAAGTCAAAAAGTCTTGTAGAATTTCCAAGGCAGCATCTTGCAAATGTCTTGTTTGTTAACCTGTGTGGTGTGAGCAGTAACTGTCAAAGGAGGAAGGCCATTTTAAGCATGTAGTGAGATGAATCACTGCATTTGAATGGGGACGCAGCGTGGGCTAGTGACACACTGATGGCTTTGCATTGCAGAATCAGAATCACAAACTGAATTGCAGAATTGAGCATTGTAAAAAGCCACACAACGAAAGGAGCACATGGTCAGATGAAGGCGTGTTTGTATAGCTCAGATGGGGTCTAGCATGTTTAAGTAGAAAGGTAGAATAACACAGCCCCTTCAAGAAACAGTTGAAAAAGATAGCCTTTGAAGAATGGCAAAACATCTCTTCAAAAATGTATGCAACACAAGTATACTAAATATGTCAGTAGGTATCTCAGTAACAAAAGGTGCCCTGACTTTTGTTGAATTTAGTTCCTGCTGTGGGGCCTGTATTTTTAACATAGTAAATCTAAACTGTAAGTTTAGAATTTTACATTTGAGCAATTAGAATGCTTTAACTGTTCACGTTAGTGCATGCTGGCTGAGCTTTGGTAGCCTAAGGCTGGGCTAATGTTGTTGACTCGCCAGACCCTTGTTCTATAGGTTATCTATTGTGGGAGTATGAAGACATTCATGGACTATTCTGATAGTATTTGTTTGACTCTTAGGATGTACCAAACTGAGTAAGTCTTTTCCGGAACAAAACATTTTGTACTGAGCTGTGTCCGACTGAACACTTGTACCATTACATCCCTATATGGTCAGCATTTTAAAAGCATAAGACACTATCATGTCCCTAAAAGTGGTTTGAATAAAATACAGAATATGCAGACTTAAAGCAGTATCAGTAGCTTCTCTATAAAACTGTAAAACAAAAAAAAAAGAAAAAAAAAACTGCGGGCCAAAGTGAGAGCATGGTTGCTGCAGAACCATTTGCTTTAAGAGTCATGTTAATTCATCACTGTCTCAGTGTTGAAGTTGAATGGCTTTCTTGTGGGTTTTGACGTAAAACTTGTTTATTTGCTAATGATGGTGGGTTTTTGAGGGTCAACACTCACTGATGAAGGCTCTTTTCCCCCCTCAAACAAACATGTTGGAACTAGCTTTCATCACGTTTTTTTTTCCCCGCTTTTCTCAACCTTTTCCATCCATGTTTGAGCAGCAGCCTTACAAAAAGAGGATTGGAATGTTATAATTGTTTATCATCAGGTTGTGTTTAGTGAGGAGGGTCTAGCATGGCTGCAAAGGTTCCAGTCCACTTTTTGTTAAAGTCTGCACGGTAAAGAGGGGTTCAGTTATCAACCGTGTTTGCATCTCCCACATAATCCTAAAGACATACTAGCATGTCAATACTATAAGTGTAGTTAGACATTTCAGAAAATGACGGCAAATAAAGTAGAGAAGAGTAGATAAGAGGCGCAGAACCAGCTGTTTCTTTTTTTGTGTGCTTCTGTGTAGAGGTTGTGTGTGTTTGTGTGTGTGCGTGTGTGTGCGCATGTGCGGTTTTGCTGGAAACTCCCAACAAGTTGCTGGTGACACACTTCCTTTTACCTGCAGTACCCGCTGGACAGAAGCTTTTATACTGGATTTTACGCTTGACGATTCAGGGAGGAAGTGTAAACTCTGTTGGGAAATCTGTAGACGTCAAGCAAGTCTAAATGACCTAAATGCATTCTGGAGCAGTGCCCTTGCTGTGCAGCTGGTTTTGTTTTATTTTGTTTTTAGAGTCACAAAGCATTTATTCACTAATTCTATTTCCACTTTGCACTTTGTAGTCATTAGCCAACTTTTCCATTTCAGCTAAGCTTGAATTAAGTGAATGTTTCTTGCAATATTTTGAGATTCTTTCAAATTTTCAGCATTTCTGTTCAAATTTAAAATTGTGCATATAAATGAACTTGATTGCTGGGCTGCCCCTCTTGAACTAATGACATTTAAAACATAAATCAGTAGTCAAACACACAGTGAGAAGATAAGAGTTTGCAGTCCATAAGAACTATCTGTAATACAAGCTAACAATCAGCTTCTCTGATGGGAAACACCACCATTGACCACACAGTATTTATTTTGCTAACTGAAACAATGTTGGTAGAGTTTCCCATGCAGTGATAGTACTGTGGTGGCCTGCCTATCGACCATATTGAAAAAAAGGATGTACTGACGCCCCCATTTCGACGATTTTGCTGTCACTATGTCGGTCCTTTGAAACTGGTCGTAACACGAAAGGGGTGGATCTGAGAACTCGAGGATACCACGCACAGCAACCTGTCAATCACAAGATAGCCCCACTCTAAAACATATACCTCTTTATTGTCTAATTTCTTCTCAATGTGACCACAATTTGAACCATAAAATAGACATCATACTGCATATCAAATCAAGGAAGAGGCCTCATAAACTTTTATACAACCAGACTTGGTTTTGCCACCAGAGAAGTCACCTTCTGCTGGTTGTTTAAAAGAATGCAAGTTTAGAGCACTTCCATGTTAGCTTTACTTTTTAGATACAGAGGCTACATCTACCTTTTTTTTTGGGTCTATTGGCCTGTAGCAGTGCTTCATTTTGAATGGCCATTCGCTGTTAGCGAACTAGCCACAGGCCGTCCCATCTCATGTTTACCTTTCTGCAGGCTGGCCAGGCTGCTGTTATTGTGTTCTCCATTCAATGTATTATTCCACAGACGAACTCCACCCTGTTGGACTGCTGCTGTTCTTTGTTCACTTTCCAGAAGATCTGCTGTGAACTGCAACTCACTGGAGGGGCAGCTGACTGAAAGTTGTGCTTGCTAATTAAAATATTTGTAGTATGGGCGCCACGATAGGTCAACTGGTTGAGCTGGCGACTTATGTACAGGCGCTATAGTCCCTGACGCAGCGGCCGTGGGTTCGGGTCCCGCTCATGGCCCTTTCCTGCAATCCTTCCCCCATTCTTCTCCCCCACTTTCTTGCCTCTCTCTCTCGACTGTCCTACCTACTAAAGCAAAAAGGCCAAAAAATAACTTGAAAAAAATATTTGCAGTAGAGCAACTTATATTTGGTGTTGCTTCATAATTCGTTTAAGGCAAATCACCCACCCAACCCTCACTTGGCAGCAACCGCCATACATTACATCATTATGTGATCAATCATGGGCTCACTTATAAACACTCAAAGTTCTTGAATCTTTCTTTTACACTTGCTACTGTAAGTAGAGGTGAGTTGCTTAATGAATGTGTATTACGTCACACACATAGCCGATAACTTTGTTACTTGTGTTACTTCCTCATTACTCCTGAATGGAATTTTTAAAAAGTTTCATAATTAGAGGCTCAAATCAGTGTGATGAGGATTGCAACTCTTTCCCATTTAGCAGTATGAAACATGAATCCAAAAACAGATTTCACGGTTCCACATCACAGCTGTCCGCGGTGGTCTACTCTGTACCTATTATTATTGTGAGACATCAGTATGCATGGGTTCCAGGTAAACATGACTGTTGAAGAAGCATATCCTCCTCTGCATAGCTGGAACAGATCCAGGTGTTTTGCAACAGCACTGATGATGAAATGCCTCTTCTAGTGAAATGGTTACACCAAAGGAAAATGTCTTTATAGGCCACAGTGATTCATAATCCTAACATGCCAAAACTTCCATGATGCTTCTGGCTGCTTTTACATCACTCACTTGGCAAGAGTAGTACCATCTCTCAGTGTAGACAGTTACAATACAGGCAAAAGCTGCCAGCTCAAAGTAAACAAATGTAGGTAACTGGATTCAGGCTGTGTCAAATTTACAAAAATCAAAGCCAATTTTTACTTTCTGATTTACCTAATTCACTAAATGCTTTACACATAAATGATATATAGCAGATTTCCACTGCTGATACTGTGTAGAGCTAGGACTGCAACTCGTGACTATTTTGATAGTTGAATTACCTATTACATTTGAATTATAATTTACACAGTAATGAAATGGCTCCTGTTTAGATGTCAACCTTTACTGTAGCTTGACTTTGTTTTAGCAACGTGCTAACTAACAGCAAAGACAGTAAACATTTGTTTTTATGATCAGTGTATACTAAAAGGTTAAGGCATGCAACTGACATTAAACCCGTCTTATCTTGTAATAGCCACACCTTATCGATTGTGCAGCAACCAGGGTTTAAACTGCGTCAGTGGTTTGGCAAATTCCTGCCGTCCTCCTGGTGTGACAGTCACATGTTGGATATAAAAGATATCTCATGTGGTAATGACATTGTAAATTCACACGTGAACAGTGAACTCTGAGCTTTTAACTTGAGATTAAAATACTTCATAGATCAAATTTCATTATCTGTCACATAAAGTGCAATTGAATATTTTCCCCAAATCATTTAGTCCTAATGTAGACAATGGTATTTTGTTAGCTACAAGGGAGTCATGGTGAAATTTAAAATTATTGGCAGTCAGTATCATATTTAGTTTCTAGAAGACATGATGATTTCTGGTGATGTTCCTGTGACTATTTCATTTTCAGAATATACTCAGAATTCAGAATACATACTGAGAATGTGTTGCTTCTTTTCCCTCCTATACATCACCATAAAGCTTGATTGGCTGACAGAGTTTTATGACTGTTATTGTTGCACATGTTCATTTATATTTTTTCAGAACTGTACATCCAATATGGCTTTCTAGTTGAGCAAGTGAAGCATTTTTAACTCCACACACCATAAGTGAAAGCAGCAGGATTTATTCTGGGTAAGCTCTGTTTACTCCGGATTGCTCATTGAGATCAAGCTCTCTTTTTCAAGAGAGGATCAGAAAAATAAAAATCATTTACTCAAAACAACCATTATGCTTAACTATCAGTAATTAATTATTAGATGCTATGAAAACGTATTCAGTTTACATTCTCAGAAAAGGAAATCATCTAAATGCCAGCTGAATAGACAAGTTGAGGCAAAGCAACAGAAAAAAGAAAGGTCATTTACATATACTGGAACCGATTGGACAGAATGATGCAATCATACAATGCATCAGTAGTGAGTGAATGCATGACAAGTGCAGACTGGGGTTTGTGTCGCTTTCTAGACAAGACATGAAGATATGATCTGCAACGTCTGAGAAAGTGGTAGAGGGTCAAGTGGTCATCGAAGTCCTTTCTGTGTCTGTGCAAACTGTCATACACCAGCCTTTCTCTCACACAGAGACACCCTGATAAGAATTAAGTGAGATTTATCATTTCTGTTGTTTCTTAGTGTTCTGGTTTGGAGTGAGGGTTTATAGTTCCTCAATAAAAGTGGTTTTATACAAGCCCTTTAATGATGCTCTGTTATTTGGTTTAGAAAGCACTGGATTTCTGGATTGCAAAACTTTTCACTTGCGCTGACCAACGTGTACATACTGTCAAAAAGAAACTCTGACCTGTAAGTATGTACAAGACAAATCCAATTAAAAAGCTTCCGTTGAAACTAGAGCTGCTACCACCAATTTTCAAAATCAAATTATGTATTAACTGTTTTGTTAGTTAATCACACAACTGGTTTGTCAATAAAATGTCAAGAATATTTCAGAAAATTTCACAGACCCCACGAAAGTGTCTTTCGTTGTCTTGTTTTCTGTTCAACAAAATCCCAACGTACTTAGTTTATTATCATGTAATTAGAAAGGCAGAAAATCCTCACAATTAATAAGCTTGAACCAGCAAATGTTGGCATTTTTTCTTAAACAAAGTGACTAAAAAGAATGAAACGCTCGATTGCCATTATAAGATTCTGACCTGTTTACTTAAGTAAAATAAATAAAAGAAAAATGTCCATTATGATGAGTGCAACATATGAACATAATAAACTTACATGAACCATTAAAGCCAGCAGTGTAGTTTAGCTTCAATTTTCTGTCATTTTTTAAAGAAAACAAATAAGTGGTCATTTGAGAAAATATTAGCATGAACAACTTTTTAAATAATCTGCCCTAATGGTATTTTGGTCATATTCTTCCACTGTTTCTACTAGACCTTGTGTGACTTTTGTTAGATTAGATTTAGATGTAGTCCAGTTGTAGTCACAACTAATGCTTTTATCCATCGGTTTATCACCTCATTTCTGGTCAGGCCACTTAACAAAACCCTTGAGTGCAGCTAAGTGACACATCGTCTCCTACGACAATAAATTTAGTTTTGATTTACCCGTACAACTCTAAAAAAAAACTCACATCTGAATTGAGTTCACTGTCATGCAGAGTTGCTTTTCCTTGCTTTAGTCTTGGCCAAAGACGTAGGTCATGATGAGCTGGTTGGTTGGGTAGCATACTCCGTCCTAACTGCTTGCCACACATAGGCAAACTAAACTAAACTATGTTAGTTATGTCTGTCAGACCATTTCTGTAACTTAACAAAACCAACAGTCCAACATTCACACACACTTTACTCTGCGATAAGCCAGCTGTTAGGATGTGAGTGTGGAGCCAGTAATTGAAGCAAGCCCCCAGGAACAGTGCTGGGCTGCGTGACAATTTTGGTGTGCTGGCCAAACCATAGTACTAAATCCACACAAATCTGCCAGAAGTTTGCCACAGATCTTCCGCAGACATTTTACTGTTATATCAACCAGGTTATTTCAAACCAAAAAAAAAATCATCAAATTGAGAAGAAAATGGCATTTTAAAATCTTAACTTGGGTTTAGGCTGAGACGATGGGAAGGATATTTCTAAGGAGCCTAATTTAAGCACTATGACAAAATGGTGAAAATCTTATAATGATGTCAAGTGAATCCAGTGATGTTTAGGAGAAACAGCCTAGATCCAGACACGATCTGATTTTGAATTTTTCTTTACTGTGGGTCAGGATGTAGGAGACACTTGTCCTTGGGGAGAGGAATATCTTGCCGAGTGTTCTGCCACTGTGACCCGAAAAGCTTCAGAAAATAGCTGGATTGAAGTCTATTTATAAACAAACATGGAAAATTAGAAACAAAGGCCAATTTCTAATGTGAGGAAGTTTCAAATTGCGGCCTAATATACTCTGCAGCTGAGGTAAAGGCCATGATTTGATTGATTTGATTATAGTAGTCTTACTTTAACTTGTAATTTACTTGGCAGTGTTGTTGCTTTTGTTCCCACTAGGGCCATGTGAATGGCCAGAGCATCTGAATTCATGCTAAAATGAAGGTGGAGACTACAATAACTGGCAGTGAGTAATTCCATGTTGGGGATGTTGACTGTTAGCCTTTGCTAAAATTGAGTCCATGAGGCTTTAGAGGATTGCTGCAGAAAAAAAGTGGCATCTGAGGACCTCTTACCTACTTATTACGGAGTGGGCAAACCATTTCCTTCGTACTTCTCGGTCAATTAACGCCCGACTTTGTTGGACTGCAGTGCAAAAATAACACTTAAATGGCTGAGTGCGAATTGAGGAGCTGAGTAATCGTGAAGACTACCAACACAGCTGAGTGGAGCTGAAGCAGGAAAATATCCTCTTGTTGTTCGCCAACTGTGTTCCATCCTATGACACAAGAACAGAAGGAGGCATTCCACAGACATACACACACACACTTTTTGAAGCAGAACCAGCTATGTGCTTCATATGCACATGCGTGAACTGTAGCTCTGCTTCACCCACAATAGGGTCTTTGAGAAGCCTTTGGACAATCTTCTGTTTGAGTACAATGCTCTAAACATCTGTAAGCCAATAAGAATTGACAGCTTGCCAGCAAATATATATAAATTTGTCTTTCTGTACATGTGAACACACTATCCGTCTCCTTAAATATCTAACCCCAACCAATATCCTAACCCTGACCTGAACAGAAAGACCAAGTCTTACCCTTCAAACTGTCCTTTACAATAGTAAGGACAGTTGGAAATGCCAACATAATACAGAAAAGTCCTCATGGTTTAAATCTGTAGTCCTCACAAAGATAACAATACACACCAAAACACACATGTACAAGAACAACACAAGATTGACTTCACAAAACAGAGCGCTTTTTATAGCTGTAGTCAACTATTATAGAGTTGTTAGTATGTATTTATGTTCTGTCTCCATTTCTATTTCCATCTAGATGTCAGGCATATTCTAATCCTTTAACATTCAGACTTCGGTTCGACTGGCATCAAGTGTTCTGGCTTCTTGAACATACAAAAAACAACATAGAGTGATGGAAAAAAGCCTTTAATTTTACAAAAGTTAGTGTTTATTGGAAAGGTTGCATGTTTCTTTTAGTGTCAACTACAATTGCATGCCTTCATGATCTCATCTAAAGACAAAAATAAATAAATGTTCTTGGCAGTAATCTAGTGTTCTGACTTATGGACATTGTCTGTCACTGGTACGTTTAGCATTGTCTCTTGTGGCTCAAAATAAGAGACTAAGGCAACGCTACCTTTTCCTGAGTAGAGGCACCAGCGGACTCTGTGGCCACAGATGGTAATTACAGGATTCCGGTGCATTAAACCTGCTGGGTTCTAAGTTCGAGTTTTAAAGGGTACTGGAACACAGCCTACCAGTTGAATAAAGCAGATGCTCTCTCTGCTATCTTGCTGTTCCCTTTGTAGATGATGTTTCAGCAGACAGCAGCGCTGAGTTCCCAGACCGGGCATCTATGATGGAAGTGCGTCTGCAGGCACAGGAGGATGAGATCACACTGCTGAAATCCTCGCTGGCAGATGCTCTGCGCAAGATCCGCATCCACGACCAGCTCCTCCCATTACTGAAGCAACAGCTCATAGCAGGTGGGTGATCTTCACTGTGTGTTGGCACGATCGTCACAAAATTTCAAAAGAAGCTCTGTCTCAGATGGTGCATAATGTAATTTAATTATCCATTGGCCATGGAAAAATGTCTGGACTTACAGAGTCCAGTGCAGTATCACTCAAGAAAAACTAATAATCTGCTTTGATCCACTCAGTGAACCCAGGTGCTGCACGGGTGCTGAACCAAGTGTGCGGCTCAGATGGTTGCACCAGCAGCAGAAAACTGTCCACCAGCTCAGCCACTGATGGGATCCGCCACCCTGCGACCAGGTACTGCGCCTTCAAGCCAGGGACTTAGAGTGACAAAATGGATAATGAAGAGCTGTATTGTTAATGTATTGTTTCACTAGATATATAGCCATATAGCTTGAGGCATCTGTGACATGGTTGTCTGTTCAGAACCCTAATTGAGTTCGTATGTATGTGTGATTACCTGTATAATTATCCTATGTTGTTTTCAACCTCTGAACTATCTCTAGCCAAATGTCAGACAGCATTGTGACCAATGCTAATGGCCACATAGTGTCCATGGAGCACCGAACCAAACCAGCAACAATGGAAAGGGCAACGCAAACAGAGCCTAGCCTGCCAGTGCAGGACGCTGGGCAGGACCGGGTCCCTCTTTCCAGAAGGGTCCAGAGCCTACACTTGGAGGATGCCCTCTTTCCAAGCGAGTCTGTGCCTGAGGGGACCCGGGCTAAGCTCCACCGCGTTCCTGGTATGGAGGAGGAGGATGAGGAGCAGGAAGAAGATGAAGAAGGAGCAGGGGAGCAGGATAAAGAACTGACTTGGACGTCATTAGTGGAGGAACCCATTCAACCCACCACAATCAGAGGCCTCCAGAGGGAGGACTTCCAGGATAGAAGCTGCTCTCCAGAGGAGCCAGGCTCTGCCTCAGTCTCACTCAGGACCTCAGACCAAAACCTCAGCTCTCGCTCCGGACCTCTGTCCACCATACAGGAAGGACAGAAGCCTCTGTGCGTTATCTCCGTCATCACCGCTTTCTTCATAACCATAATCATATCTTCTCATGGCTGATTGTGTGGCTTTTAGGGACGAATCAACTGTAGCACAGTTTTTCTGATTCTCACTCTGCAAACCCCAGTTGCACTCCAAACCCCATTAAACAATAAGCCTCAAGTTGCCAGAGTGTAATGATGACATGTTCTGTCGTCATAGTCGCTGCAGCTCTTTGTATGTTTTCTTTTTCATGTGTTTGAGCAGGGGGCTGGGAATCATAAAGCCATAGCAGAACATAATGGTGGCACTCGTTCACACTGAGTGACATATCCACAATTAGCTTCACGGCACACAGAGATTTGAATCCTGTGGAAAATGTGACGTAAGGGCAATTAAACAGTACAATATACAAGAAGGGGTAGGGTTAGAATTACATTATGTATACACTCAGAGTGAACAAGAAAGGTTGGGGATTTACAGGACTGTACAGATGTAACCTTTCAAGGACAGAAAATGTTTTGAAGTGGAATATCTGCATAAACAGGCTACACCAGAGTTAATATTCATCAAAAAAAAAAAAAAAAACAGTGGTCCGCTCAGTTACAATTTTACTGTTGCCATAAAGTATTAAAGTTGAAGGCTCCGTAAGACGATGCAGATGTGCAGAGTTGACACAGTGCCTCTAAGGTTTTGCCATTCAACTGGGTTTTGCAGAAATGCACAAACTGCCTTAAGTTTTTTTTGTTTTTTTTTTCTCAGTGCAATTCTACTCTAACCTTTTAATCACTCCTAACATTGTTGCTCTCAAAAAAAATGCATGCTGTGATTTGTTCTCCACTGTGAACCTATCAAATGACAGACTTCCTTAAAAAGTAGAGGACACAGTGCTGGGTCACTGCTGCTTTTGTTTTCTGCTGAAAGTGTTTGTGTACTTATTTGTTCTTTTGTCCTACTTTCTTGTTGTTGATTGTCAGAGGGTTTCATCTGTGATGGATAACATATGCTTCAGAACCTCAGTATCACTCTGTCGTTACCCTCAATAGAAACCTGAGCTGTGCCTCTGTCCTCATCCGACTACAACTCAACATTTTACTTAGTCATTAGTTCATTCACACAGAAAGGGAAGCCAGACGTTGAAATGTATGCAGAAGTTTCATGTGGTAGACTTTGCTCTTAGACTAATATAGGGTTCTGATCACATTTGAAATCTCCTCAGGGAGCAATGTAATAACAACAGAGAGAGATAAAGTAGGTCAAGGGGTTTAAAAGTTCTTCATATAAGATGGTTATTTAAGAAGGACAAATCCTCAGTGTGGAACCTGGTGAAGTAATTGAGTAATAGCTGAGAAGTGAACCTCAGTGTGATGACGGAATAAGCCGACAGTTTTCTTCCTCCTCAAACCTACACTAAAAGCTTAATTAGTACAATGTTTTAGGAAGATAGGTTGCCAGCGAAGTTTCACTTCCTAGATCCGAGGCCAGTGATGTACTTTTTTTTAGTCTCGTAACACTTCCTCTGCTGATGCTTCTGCTACAGAGGCATGTCCTCAGGAACAGGGTGTGTCACAAGAACCCCTCAAAGACAATAAGAGATGAATTATGAGTTATAGCTGCGTGTGTGTTTGCTCACACTTACTGTCAACACAACTTTTAAAAGTGAGGTTATTTGCACCAATCTTCTCCTTTGCAAGTTGACACTTCAAAATTAGAATTGGCACTGAATGAAAAACATTGTAATAGTTTTATGCAAGTGACAAAAAGTATTTTTAGTTTATTAGAACTTTGGTGCAATTTTTGTGGTTGTGTGCAACATTTCTGTTCCTAATGATAACACTGTACATCACTGAGATCTTTAAACAAGACGCAACTACTTTAAGATAACATGTTTTGGTCAAACAAACCAACATGATCGCCAAAATTGTTCCGAAGAGAAATTACAAATATAGGTGAACAAGTTACTGTTCAAACTATTTGTTATGAACATGTTAAGACTAACCCTCTGCTCTGTCGGCTCATTTGGATGGATTTAACAGTTTGTTTGCTTCTTGTTTTGTAATATCAGGGCTGTAGTATATCCGCTTCTTCATTTTACAGCAAACAAGATATCCAACACATAAAAGGGACTCTAACTTGTAACAGCTATTACTGACTGTATGACGAGCTGAGTATTTGTTCTGGCTTGTCTTGGTCTTTTCTTCCCCTTTGTTCGGGGAGGTGAAACACCATCTACAGGAAGATAATGTTTATCAAGGCCACAAATGTGTTAGTTATAGTTCCACAGCTGGGATTACTCTTATACACAGACATATGGAGATTTTTCAAGTCTGGCATCAACAGGTCCTAAACAAAGTTAGCCTTACACAACTAAACAAAGCACTGTTCGCAGACCAATATGCCAGTCATTAAGTCAGTGACCAAATATGCAGTTTTGTATCAGTTGTTTGCCTTAGTCTCTATAATGGAGTGCAAAGTAAGCACAATGGGCATATTGATAGGAAACACAGCAAGTGGAATTTTCCTTTAATGTCGATAAGCTAGCTAGCTAGCTGTAGTTGATCAAATCTGCCATCATTTTCATTTCAAACAAGTGCAAAACCAGTAGTTATCAAACAGAAAGGAAAATTTACTGTTAGGTCTGTCTTAAGTAACTAGCCCAGTGTTTCACAAATGATCACAAATTGCGATCGTAAATATACCACTGTTATCACTGTAATCACCATCCATTAAATAGAAAAGACTGACAGGAACAGTAGATGGGGCTTCGCAAAAGTAAAATTATTTTGGTGTTAATATTTCAAAAAGTAACAATGGCTAAAGCTAAAAGATAGTGTAATTAAAATGAATTTCTACTATTGGAAGAATGTGAATTAAAACATTAAAAGATTGCAAACTTTGCAAACTAACCTGCATGTTTTTGGGTTCCATGCATGTACTTACACTGGTAGCATATGAATACTTTGCATGTATAAATAGCAGGATAATTGCATGCATCTGTGTGTAATCTATGTGGATTGTTTAAACATGGAAGCTGACTCTTTTTTCCTGTGGTACTCCAGGGTTCGTAGAAACAGTGAGAAACTGGGGAACCCGGAGAGGCAGAGGAAACGCCTGGACAAAAAAGCAGCATCTTCGGCCAACCTCCTCACCCGCTCCCCCAGCCTGGAGAAGTGAGCCACACCACCATCACTCACAGCTGTCACCACACAGTCACACAGCTCACTTTTTCCTATGGCTGCTGCAGCTTCACATATCTCATCAAAGAGACTCTTGCTGGAACAGCAATGGCCCCTGTGAATAATAATAAAATTCCATTCCCATGAACACCATCATAGATACACAAAGTGATTCTAAAGTCCAGGAGTGATGGACAAAAGCTATTAATTGATGGAATTGTTTCTCCTGTCTGTCTCACATGGCTCTTTTCTGTCTCCACAGCCGGGCTAAGGAGCTGCTCGCCAGTGCAGGTAAGGTCATTAAAGTTTTCTGTTTCTGTTATTGGTTAGGAGCCATTGTGTTGTCCGTCATCAAGTCATGGCCAAAAATGTATAACTCTGTTATTGCCTAATCTCACTCAAAATATCTGTGACAGAAACCTGGCAGTAGGTGTTTAATACAGAATCTTAGACCTAGAAGAAAACGAGATATTCTGCAACTCTCATAACTTTCCATCAATCTTTTTATTTTCTTGTTAGTTTACCCACTTACAGTAAAAACTATTTTCTCCTTCAACCAATTTTTTAATAAGAAAAGTGGGTTCCCACGTGAAAGCCCCATTTTTAAAATGAAATTTAAACTACTGTTGGTTATTTCACATGTGCATTTCTTTTTTGTTTCTCTAAGCTCTGTTTACTGGTTTTAAGTGTGTGCTGAAAAGGTGACAGTTAATGGGTTGTTTGATTACTTTTTGTTAATTTCTGCTTACTTGCCTATCACTGCAGCTTACAGTACGCACACAGTGCATATTAGTGTCATTTACGTTCCATGTGTCCTTTAACTTAAATAAGCTGTCTTTGTTGTATTGTGCTTTATGTGCATGCAAATGTAATTTGCACAAGGTTGTGCAGTAACTCATATACAAATGTCATTAGTTAAATTAAACATGTTTACAGGCCCATTACCATCCCAGTTATGTTTTAAATTTTTTGCTGTTATTTGTTACGAGACGGAGCAGCTAGATGCTGCAGAGTCCAAGCTAAACTGGATTAATCCGCTGCTGTGGGTGTAATCGTAACAATAATAATAATAATAATACATTTTATTTGTAGTGCTTTTTAGAAGCTCAAAGACAGTTTACAGGATAAACATGTAGACAAGACTAAGACACACCTGCATGCAGATGATCAGACAGCTAGATACCATCAGAGACATGTAAGCAAAGAGCTGAGCAACAAGGTCTGTCAGTGTTCCTTGTTCGTGTCTCGTTCCATAGGGTTAGGGTAACCATACCCATAATAATCCTCTTGTGTTGGCATAAAGTCCTCTTGGGAATTCTTTGAATCACTGTGACACTGTTACATGTTACTGGTGCAAAACTTGTTCTTGGCAGTTTTTTGTCTGAATGCTACATGCCAGACATTGTCTACAAATGACCTTTTAGGAGTGCAATTCAAAAGCAGCACAGTGAGGAATGCTTTTTCCCCAGTGAATGCAGTTTGTAGAATACAAAATAGCTTTTAAAAGACTTTCAGTGATCATTATCACATGTCGTGTTTAAATCAGGGACTTTTCCCATGTGTTGGTGTGGCCTGACTCCAGTGTTGGCGAAGCCTGAGTTGAACTATACTTCTGTACTTGTGCCCAGGCAGTTTCTCATTGGTGCACACATGTAGTCATTTGTGCAAAAATGAGTGGATTTCCCAACCAACCACGCTTGTGGTTAGCGTAGCTTTTATGAGTGTTGGCCTTTACTCTGGTTATGGTTAGCCCCATTTTTAGGCCTCATTCCTGCAAAACGGAATGTTAGAGTACACTCTCTTACACATCATTCGTGGAAGATGAGCAAAGACAGAATTCTGGTCAAAACTAGTGAACATCTTATTGATTGCCTTTGTGTAATCGTTTCTAAGTGTCAGGTGGGTGAAAACATTCAGAATGTACATCACTGGGTTTTAGTTCAAAATTGTAATATTCATGGACATGCACTTCTAATAGCTTTGGCCACAATCAGAATTGTTCACATCTGTGGTTTGTTCAGCAATTCAGATAGTCCTGGAGTTGTGTTTATTAAGACTTGTGTCCTCTGTTTAAAAAAACAAAACAACAGCAGCCAAACCAATCAGAGCTTTGCAGACCTGATGTTATCTTCCTGTGACACAAGCTAGACATCAAGCATGGCTGATAGATATGGAATATCGGATTTCAAGTCTTTGTTTCAAGAAATGCTCTCAGTAGTTGCTACCATATGTTTTACAGTCACTGAACAGCCACTGACAGGATGACACACTCTGAATGTGATAAAAAATAAAATATTGAATCAACCTATTTGAATTATAACTTAATGGAATAAGTGTAACTGGAGGTGCCTTGTGTTCAAGAGCTTTTTAGAATCAGCACAGCTATGAAAGACAAACAGACTATAAACAGCATCCAAGTAACAACCCTTGCTGGCTAAACTTTGATCACATTTTGGTCAGATGAGACCAAGAAAAATTAGTTTGGCTCAGGTGGGTCTAGCATGTTTTACATGAACTTGACCAGGACTACTACAGTGAATGCATAGTTCTGACAATGAAGTCTGGAGGTTAGAATGTGATAATGTGGCGCGACAAGAATGCAAAAGGTGTTGAGGAGATGACATTGTGAATGACTGTGGATATACCCAAATGCTGGCTGACAAGAATGACTGTGTTTGCAGAAGCTTGGCAAAAGAGGGATATTCCAGTATGATCCAGTGATCCAAAGCACACTGCCAAAATCACATGAGTTTCTGAAGAAGAAAAAAGTAAAAACTATGACCTGGCCAAATATGTCATATGACTTCTTTAGCAAAAAGCAGCTGAAAAAATACCGTGTGAAGAATGGCAGAACCTTTCTCTAGGGATCAGACACAGTAAACTGCAGTATTGGTTATACCAGACCCAGTACTGAATTGAGCAAAGGTTTTATTTATAAGAAGAAAAATGTGGTTTTGCTCCTTTCGAAATAGGCTAATTTAAATTAGCGGCCATGCCTTACTTTTAAGCTTCATGAGAACATTACAAGCACTTCGAAGTACTGTGTTGCCAGTAAACATATTAGGTATGTTGAACTACTTTGTTTTAGTATCTAGTAAGTAAAGATAAGAAAACGTGGGGAGCCTCTACATTTCAAAACCTGTTTAAATACCTACTGACGTGAAACTGCTTTATCTCAGCTAGACGTCCAGCTATAAGCTACCAGGTCATTTAGAGGCTATCTTTATGGCTTAGCATATTCTTTGAACACCAAAAATATCACTTAACAGGAAATTTCTCCGCCCCTGTTTTTAAACTTGTCATCACTTTTTATGTGTTTTGTGAAGCCTAAGACTGTAGGACCTGTTTGAGCCACGTTTACTGCGGTTAGCTGAGCTGCTGCACTACTCTAACTCGCTTGACAGAATGATGGATGATCAGCTCTGCTGTGTCGGATGCCAAAAACACATTTTTCAAGTCTTCTTCTGATTTAATCTCCATCTCGTCATAACTCTCATTCATTTGTGTAATTGCTGTGCTTGGCATGTGAGTCTTGCTTTTTATTTTCTTAACAGTGTAAAGCAGTAGGAAATATTAACCTGCGACATAGAACAAAGGCACCAAAAATATTTCATTATCAATCCAATTTTAACATATTTCTTACTGCACTTGTAGTCCAGCTGAAATTGAAGTGAACCTTAATGCTGTCTGAGGTGATGGCAGCAACTGTATTTGTGGTCTCCAGAGAATAAATTTTTCTGTTTAATAAAAATCAGAACTTACAAATGAGTGAAGCACAAGTTTAACAGCATAGTGGGTCCTCTTAAACGTCTTAAGTAGCTAATTGCTAATGCTATGTAGATTTAATGAAAAGCAGGAAACACTTTTTGTATCAGTGTTCACTGAAATGTGTCAAATTCTGTGGTGCTAACTTCAATCATTGCCATAAGAAACACTAAGAGGCTTGAGGATAAATTTCCACAAATATGTCCTAACAGTTTTCATGAATTGTTGAACTATTGATAATATAATCTAACATGGTAAGGCCTGGCTCTCTTCTTTAAACCTCTGTTGGTCTCATTAAACAAAAAATGCAATTAGTATGTGATTACTGTCTGCTATACTATTGTTTCTAATGTCTAATTAAATGTTGAGAACTGCTTATGTTTGCTGTTACTGACACTGTTGAACTGGGCTTATCCAACATGCTGTACCAAAAGTCTTGATTCTGATTTTGTTCTCACTCAGAATGGGTCACATTTTTCTCTTATATGAGCGGTCACATAATCAGACAGTGTTCATGATCGGGGTTCTTATCTTTCTTGTACTTACTGAAGTCATTTGTCAGATCCCACATCTACTCAAGTGAGAATGAGTTCATCTTCCTGTCTGGTTTCCTTACTGTCCTGTGGATTTTGTTATTGGTTAAAAGAGGAAGGCGTCATTGCCTTGACTCTGCGAAACTCTCTGGCCTTTTACTACTATTTCTTGCTCAGAGAGACAGTTAAAGCCCCTAAGTCAGAACATTTATATTTCAGTCTGCGTAGCCTTGCTTCTTGGCCTTACCCTCCAGTCCCATAAAAGAACACAAGAGTTGACAAGGTAACAGAGCCAGGTTAGAAGTCCAAAAAGAAACGGAAAAGGAAAATAGAACCCTCTTGAAATTTAAAGCTCATAGATCTAACTCACATAAATCGAGAATAGATCCTTGGGGATTCCTAAAGTCAAAGTTAGGTCAACTGTGGCGGGAGAAAGCTGAAATTTAGAGCTCAGAGGGTGTATGTGTTTATTTGGCTGGCTAACCTCGTGCTTTCATTCACATACAGGATCACCCGGCTCCAGAAGAGGAACCTATAGCCAAGGTAGACCTGCTATTATGTCGCTTTGTATGTTTACACTTTTCATGCACTGAATGTTAACAGAGCAGGCTACACTTTTCCAGCAATATCCCATTTGCAGTCTTCTGCTGTTGTCAGTCGGCTACTGACTAGTATAGCCATACTAAGAGTAAGTGATGGGCTTGGAATTGGAGAACTTGATTCATCAGGTGGATACAAAAGACTTGAAATAGGATGACAGTGATGCGCCATGTTTGCTCAGCATGTTGTTTGGTAACAATTTAATGGCAACAGCTTCATGAAGTGATATGCAGTGTGCCAAATGTTGTGCTTTCATGTTGTTTTGCTGCACGACTAGTTAATTAGTGAATTAAGCTTTGGAGTAAAAAAACAAAAACTGACCAGTTGCACATGGTATTTTTTTGTTGAAGATTTATATTTGTCCCAAGTTAAGGACATTGCTGCAGGTAAATCTTGTGCTACATGTCAGATTTAGATTACGTCTTTCATTTTTAGTGCATCATGATGTATTTTACATCATCTAATTTACTGCCCAATCTCACTTCTCACATCACTTGTGTACCATAGTTCTTTCTTTCACTGTGGTAGGTATGTCTGAACGAAGCTGTGAGGATGTGACCAATCTCTGATGCCAAATGCCATCACTTAAATGGGCTGATGAATCAGCAATGCTGCGTATGCCATGACTGAAAAGGGCTATACAAGAACATGATGCATCAAGAGAAAATGAACTAAGGCTTTTCCTTGTCCAATTCTGTGTCTACTCACAGCGACATGACTGTTGTGTATGTATTCCAGGACAGTCCATCAAAATGTTCATCCGAGGCCGGCCCATAACCATGTACATCCCCTCTAATATCCAAAACTATGAAGACCTGAAGATGGAGCCGCCGTCTGAGAGGCTGGAGCTGGACTGGGTGTATCCTTTCAGAGTGCCACAGCGCTGTTGAAGCTCATGTTCATATTTGTAAGGGTTATGCTACATTCAGACAGTGCTGGTTTTACTGTGTGGTTGTTTCCTGGATTCAAGCCACACAGCATATTGGCAAGTATCACTCTATTAGTCTAGTGTCTGGGAGAGCAGAGTCAACAACATATTAATTTATAGTTTTAAAGATGTGGTTGCCATAAAAAGGGCCAGTTTACTGAATGAATTATCTTCTCACCTCTCTGCCAGCAAAAACATTGGGTAACTTTAATGATGCAGTTTTGTTTGTTGTGTGAATTGTTCCCTAATTGTATGAGATAATGATGTCACCTTGACCCCATCATGCTAGCTATGGTTACCGAGGACGGGACTGTCGGGCCAATCTGTACTTCCTCCCAACAGGCGAGGCAGTGTACTTCATCGCCTGTGTCATTGTGCTTTATCACATCAACAACCGCACGCAACGGCACTATCGCAAACACACAGACTGCGTCCGCTGGTCAGTAGAACAACATGAATCAACTGCCATGTATATATATCAGTCCATACAATCCATACATATGAAAAAAAACTAAACCTAGAACAATAGATCAACATTTTTATTTGTCTAGTTTAGAAACATGGGAGAAATTACTGGTATGCCTTGTCCAAAGTTTAAATATACACCCAATTATAAATATTTGGAATTTACTCTTGATGAATTTATGTCCTATTAAGATGGAAGTTCAACTTGAGGAGCTTTAAGGTCTGTTGTCAGCAGGTTGAAAATATTGTAAGGATCTTGGGTACCTTACTTACAACTTTTTGGTGCATGTGTTTTCATTGTATTAAATTATGCTTGGGGGATATGTGGATTCAAGAAATGTAAAATAGGAGACTCTATACATAGAGGCATTTGCTTAAAACCAAAATGACAAACATCAAATCAAGCACTGAACCTGATGGTATAGTGAAAGTTTTTTGGTTGCACAGTTGAGAACAAGAATCCTTCATCAGGCCCTTGAAGTTGCCGAAACATCCTGGAGGAATACAGGTTGTGTAAATTGTGTGAATTAGTTAAGAAGGAATCGCATTTCTAATTTCAGAATATCTGCATGTCATGAAATGTCTGTTCAAAATCCAGTGATGCTTTGGTAAAGTGATGATGACAGAACGGACTGGTTGTTTAGTTTACATCTCTATATGTTGGCTTTGTCTCTAAAGTTGAGAAAAACATCTGGATGTTTTTTGTTTCCTTTGTTCAGTAGTGTTTGCTGTATATGTTGCTGCTCTGGATGTGGTTTCAGTTTCGAAATACTAGGGCCTTTTAAGTCTGTTTGATGTTGGAATAGCATTTGTAAAACAGATGTCAAAAAAAAAAGAAAAAACTTGAGCTACAACAAACAATAGGAGGAACAAACTCCCATGAAAAACTTTTGTATCTGATAGAAAATGGAAGTTCCTACCTGCCTTTTTTTCTTTTTTTTTTTAATTAATTTAATCTGAAGATAAACATCAGAGGTATTACCAACCTGGCTAGTGGTTACCAACATGCCAATTCTTTTCTATCTGCCTAACCCTGGCCTGACCTCAGCACCAGGCCTCATACTGCTGTTTTTACTGTGTGCTCCAGAGATTTTGGAGGCGATTTGCGTACTGGCATGTTCCTACACGCCTCTGAATCATTTCAGTCACCATACAAAATAACACTGTCCCCAAAGAATAAATGTGGTTGGATGCCTCTTTGACCAGCTAAGGTAAAAATGTAAAAATATTCAGGGGTCAGAGGTGGGGCTCTGGGGCTTGCTTGATGCTAACTGATTCCAAATACCATTCACAGTGCCCCCACTAAAGATTACTGGAATTCAAAACCTGCTTTTTCTAGAAGTCCAGTTCTGTAAATGCACCATGCACCATCTGTGAAGTTTGCTGGATCTCTTCCACTGTGTCAAAACAATGACCCTTCAAATTAAAATACCTTTTAGAGAAGAGGAAGTTTAAATCTGGTACAGTTTCTGTTTTCGCATATGAGCAGTCGCAAAACTTTTTGATCGTGCACTCTTATATTGCATAAGAGGGATGAAATTAGAATAATAGGGAACTGACAATGATATTCCGAATGATACTTAAAGACTGTCATACTATGTGTACTTTCAGTCAGTGGCAGTTTGTAGGGGCAGGTTTTTCAGGATTACTGCAAAAAATTAGTGGGTATGGGATATTTTATTTCTGTGAATTGACTTATAAGGTGTGCGCCTCATCTACTCTTTTACCATTTTGCAGTCATTTTTTATGGATGTGGCTGGCCTAGCAAAGCATCATCAGGAATGATACCTCCCAATATCTCTGTATCAAAGATAATAATAGTAAAGGGTTCTACTCAGAAAGAGTTTCAGTTGCATTTTTTGTCTATTAAATGGGCATCTGATCTAACAGCAGCCTTCTGTGTTGTGTATGTACAGCTCTATACATGCGTAACTAAAAAAGCAAACCAAAAGCATATTTTTAGGCTTCAAGTCCAGTTGTCACTGTTTTACGCCAATGAATTGGGCTCTAAATACTTCTAAAATGCAGGTGACCAATGCTCACCACTGTAGCTGAGTGCCTCCTGTATCGACACATAGACAGCACTCACTGTTGCTACTGCTGCTGCTCACATCACTCAGCCTGTGTAGATGTGTTAAAGCTGCAAACACTGTCAAAACAATGGATCAGATGATTGTATGAAATCAGAAAGGGGTTGCTTGTTGTAAAAACTGCAGCAAAATAAACATATACAGCTTTAAATATAATGACATACATTGTATACATTGTATTTAAATTCTTTCAAATTAAACCCGAGAGTCAACATTTCACCTCAGAGTCATTTCAAATGCGTTGCAGTACAGAGCCAGCACTGCCAAATATATCTTGCACTCCCAACACAGACTGCACTGTAAGAGCATGTTTGTCATTTTGTCATGGTAGATACAATTCTATACCCTGATATGTTTCCATGATGCGATGACTTTTAATAGATTTTTGTTTGGAAGCTTTTTTCCAGCCAGTTCTTGTCATTTAGGTAAGATATCTTTGCTTTTTTGCAGTCTCACCGTTCACCCCGACAAAGTGCGAGTAGCATCTGGGCAAACAGCAGGGGTGGATAAAGATGGAAAGGTAACTATTGCTGTAATTTTTGATCCTCAACAAGACACTTAAACAGATATTTTCTTTAACCACCATTTACTGCATTAATTTACACTCAAAATGTTGGCTGTTCCCTCATATAGCCATTCCAATTCTAATAACATGATTTAAAAAAAACTAAAACAACTGAAACATTATACTACAGATAAATGTAAGTAATTTTTTTGTATGTATAATGTGTGCTAGCCTCTGCAGCCATGTGTTCATATCTGGGACTCCGTCACACTGGTCACCCTGCAGCAAATTGGCCTGGGAGCCTTCCAGAGGGGAGTGGGATCAGTGGCATTTTCCTTTGCTGTAAGTTAATTGCAATGTAACATATTATAAATTCTCATTTCCAGTTGATAACGGTTTACCCCAGCAATGAATTTAATCAAACTACAGCCAGAAACAGGCTTTTGGTATGAAACAAATTTACATTGCTGGTTGAAAGTTTGTGAACAGATACAGTCATTCTTGTAAAAAATAAAATAAAAAAACATAGAAAATGTTCATCTAAACTTCTAAAACTCTTGAAATGCTAAACATAAACAAAACGTATGACTTACACTCATTACTTTTTTAAACTGTTATGTTCTTTGTGCTAAAGTGTCTTGTGCACATTCTATAGCAACAATTTTTCCGATTAAAGCTGCAGTCAGCAGGAATTGGGAAAAAGAAAAAAACAAACAAGCAAACAAAAACGCCAGAAATGTACAATATACAGTTCTCCTCCTGCAGCTCTTTGCTCTTCTGTTCCTCTCTCTGTTCTAAGCCCCTCCCACCAGACGAGGAAACATTTCAAACACATGAGCATAGTCAAGCCACAAGTTCCCATTTATTTGTGGCTTCACTCAGAATTCAAACCCCTCTCTGACAAATGAAAGTCCTCTGTCTACTCCATCGTACCACCACATGTTGCTTTCACCACTATTTATAGTACCTCACCTGACCTGGGTGAAGCCCTGTGATTGGCTAAAAACTGGGCACAGATTTTTTTAAAGCCTGAAAACAAAACCGAGAAGAGGCTGAGAAGTCGCTTCAGACAACTTAAATTACAGGATGCTGAAAGGTTAGTATGGAACTTTTGCTACATGATGCCAACAGTGCTGCCTACCTGAGCTTTAATTGTTTTTTAAAGTGACTAATTATTTCTGGTATCTGCTTTGGGGGTTACCATTACTTTGTTGATTTGCTGGAATGCTTCAGGTCATTGTCTTGTCCTGTGACTCACTTTCGGCCCAGCTTCAACTCTACAACTAATGGCATAATTGTTTCTTTAAGAATGTCTTGATGAGCCTTAGAATGCTTGGCTTCCTTGATTATGTGAAATCATCCAGGCCCTCAGAAAGAAAAGCATCCTTCCATGTTGACATTCCTACCACTGTGGTTCACTGTCAGGTTACTTTTGGTGGTATCCAGCGTGGGCTTTTCGCCAAACATTGGAGTTTGATTGTGACCAAACTGTTGTGGGCTCATCTGTCCTAAGAATGTCCTTCCAGAAAGCGTCTTTGTTCTTTAATGAGAGCAGAGGCGTCTTCCTGCCGGCTCTCCCATCAAAGTTTTCCTCTGATTTTTGAAACGTGTACATGAATCCCACATGCAACAAGAGAGGTCTGTGATTCACTGGATCGTATGTTTGGCTTGGCCTTCACCTGATTTATTATGTTTCTTGAGTACAATTTGGGTCGAACTGCAGTCTTGTTGACAGTCCACATTTGTTATTAACCTCTCAGTGTTCAGATGGAGCTCACATCTTTGGAGAAGATTTTACAGCTTTCTAAAGTATTCGACTGAGTGATGAAAGGAAAGAAGACAATGCTTTTCTGTAACCATAGTTTACCTGCATGGGTAGGTTTTGGTAAGACTAAATGGGCCTGGTTTGTATTGTTTTTGGTAATGCCATCCTAGACTCAATGGATGTGGACTGCGGGTATAAGTTTGCCTGGACATTGCACGTGGCTTTCGAAATACCTTTAACTATAAGAAACAACAAAAACCTCCAGACAACAACGTATCACATTGAACATTTTACGTTTTGGAGATGTTTTTAAATTGTGCAACAGAGCAGTCCTGCTATTTATTTGTTTGTTTGTTTGTTTGTTTGGGCAAATTAACCATTTAATGACAGTGCTTGGCTTCCTTCTGCAAATGTTCTACTAAACCATTGTGGATATTACAAACATGGGCCTCAAGTGTGATTAAATAAAACAAACATCATGGTAAAACAGTAGAAAGCATTAAACTGCTCAGATGGTTCAAATGCTGTCATTTCCCTTTTTTGGATAGCAGTAAATTGGACAACAATGAAAATAAACACTTCCACAGCAGATGTTTCACATTTAAAAAAAAAAAACAAAAGAAAAAAAAATCTTAGGCCTTTGTTGTCCTCACAGTTTATACTGTGAAAATTTTCCAGGAAATGTTTTGTCCCTGTTGGTACCTTAACTTTTGCAAGAAAAAAAATATAAAAAATACAACTGGCTAAGTAGAAGTGCTTTCAAATAATTAGGTAAAAACAATATTTGTTTTAAAAGGAGAAAGTGCTCTCTGAAAGAGTGGTGACTATGACATAACATTTTGGGACTGGTGCTGTGGAAATTTCTTTGGTTTTGGCATGTGTTTTCTTGACCAGCCTGTATTTGAAGACCAGACATATGCAAACACACCTATTCTGTTATTTTTTGTCTTGTTGTGATGTGATATTTTCAGGACTCTGGAGCGTTCCTGTGTGTGATCGATGACTCTAATGAACATATGCTGTCAGTATGGGATTGTACTAAGGGGACGAAGCATGCAGAGGTCAAGGTAAGGAACAGACAGACTAAAGTTAAGGTTAAGTATAAATGAATGTAATGGGCTTTATCATTAGGGTATTTAAACAACATTACATCAGTCATGTCTACTTATTTTCATTAAAAATAGCTACACAGTCAAACACCTTACTGGGTTTTAAAAAATGCAGTATCATGTTATAGTGTTACAGTCTTAAAATTGTACAGTGCCCTATGTAAACAGTGCACTACTCACAACAGGTGCCATATTATGGGCATGAATAATAGTACATGCAGCTCATGAAGGCAGTTACAGAACTTTAAAGCCTAAATTAAAGTACATCAAAATTGGCACCTCAATAGCAGTCAAACATGAACATACAAACACAAAGTGCATGTTTTCTGATTTTCCAAACTTACACATACAGAGGATATCATTATCTCTGAAGCCCAATGCAACAAACATTCAAAAATCCACGCTGAATTGATCAAAAATGAGATCCTCTTAAGACAGTATATAGCAGAAATGATTAAACCCCTGTGCAGTATCACTAATGCAGCCAATATTTTGGCATATCCACGGGCATTCATGTTGCCATCTATTAATGCCATCTCCTCAACAGCTTTTACACTTATCCAGCCCCATATCATCACAGTCTCACGTCCGTGCTCCACTGTTGAGACTATGCATTCACTATCCATCCATTATCTGTACACCGCTTAATCCTCACTAGGGTCGCGGGGGGGCTGGAGCCTATCCCAGCTGACTCAGGGCGAAGGCAGGGGACACCCTGGACAAGTCGCCAGTCTATCGCAGGGCCACACTTAGAGACAGACAACCAAGCACACTCACATTCACACCTACGGACAATTTAGAATCACCAGTTAACCTCAACATGTTTTTGGACTGTGTGGGAGGAAGCCGGAGAACCCGGAGAGAACCCACGCTGGGGAGAACATGCAAACTCCACGCAGAAAGATCCCGGTGCCCCCACCGGGACACGAACCGGCAACCTTCTTGCTGTGAGGCAACAGTGCCAACTGCGCCACCCTGCAGCTAGTCTTGACCATGTTAATGCTAAATATGCAGCACGTCATCTTAGCGTAGCTAATTTTACTTGATCTCATCTGACCAAAGAGTATGCTCCCAGTATTCCTCAGGCTTATTTTCATGCTCTTTGGCAGAGTTTAAGGTTTTTCTTGGGCACTGTCCATAGAAGTTGGGGTTATGCAATATTCTTTACACTGTCTGAGCTGTCACAGAAAAACTGTCAAAATCAGATTTATATTAATAACCCCTGTGCTAAGTCTAAAGCACTTGTCCATTTGTTTTTCAGAGCTAAATTGTATATGTAGTGCACTGTCTGTTGCATCAGTTTAGGAGGCTGATCACTGCACTTCTGATTAGATCTGATTAGTTCTGGTGTTTTTAGTTCATGTTAATGTAGTGAGGCTAACTGGAAATCATAGAATATATGTACTCAATTTAGTTTCTGATCACAGATATGTTTACTGATGCATTGAGACCCTACTTTGGGGCCTTTATTTTCAATATAGCCTTTCTAAAGTCTATGTTTTTGATTGCTTGCTCTACTTTTTAACTTGCAAAAATTGCAATTATACAGAGGCGATAGAGTTTTTAATCAGTTGGCATTGAAATTATATTGCACAGAGTTATATTGAAATGAAATAAAATGAAAAATACTTTATTTATCCCAGAGGGGAAATTCAATATTCACTCCTGCTGTACACTGCAACTCTACTGCAACTCTTCAATATCACAGTAATCCAGTGATACAGTAGTCTGTACAACTGTCTGTACAGGTAACAGCTAATTCAGCATACAGTATGATCCAGTTTACCAATATGTAAACAAATACAGGCTGAATAACAAGTTGTAGCCCACAATGTAATTCACAAACTCAAGGGCAACTGTACTCCAGTGTTAATACTTTAGTATCTCGCCTAGTCCTCAAAGTATTAGTGAAACTGTGCTGGTGAAAATCAACAATCGTTGGTTGAAGGGAGTTAACAGTGGTACAAAGACAACTTCTTGCTAAAATGTTTGCTATATATAAAAGATATTAGGGTGGATGCTTTTAACTTGTTTTGGCTGTCCCTCTGTTAAAAAAAAGAATTGCATAGTTTCTGGCTGCCCTTGGGGGACACGATTTTACAATTTAAGAATCATCATTTGACTCCTGAAATTGTGTGATATTTTCTAACCATACAGAAATAAGTGAATCCTTCAGCTGAAGTATGAAAGTTAACCAGGCTCATGTGAGCATGGTGACAAATATCCAGTGTAGCTGCATGCTCACTGTGTAGATCTTTTTTCTAAAGGTGGTCTCTCTAGAGAGATTGGGGGGGAGGGAGATGGTGGCGGTGTCTCTGCTTTGCTTTTATGGGCTTTTTTCCCAAAACGCCTCAACTTCCCTGAGAGCAATTTCAGCATGACTGTCATGGCAACAGCGTAAATATTTTATGAGTGCATTTGTCCATCTGTGCATATGTGTATGTGTGCAGCAGTGGGAATGCATAGGTGGGTGTTTGAACTTGTTTATCATTTTAAGTCAAGAATTTAATGGACTTGTGCAAGAACTTACTTTCTATTTTGTGGAACGTAGCATGCAGAGTGTATGGTTGAATGTAGGAAGGCAGCTCAGTTGGAAAGGCCAACATTGGCCCACACTGTATAAACATACGAGTTCATCCAGCAGGAACAAGATAATTATACTCCCCCTCCCATCTCCACAGCAGTGGAATACCCTATATGCCACTTTAAGGCACGGCCATGAATGGAGCTTTTTGTGTAGAAATTGTACTTCTGTACTTTCTGGACATACTGAATACAGAGTCACACTAGACCTGCGACTGTGTTTTCTTTGGGCTTCTTTAAATGCAAGTTGCATTATTTCTAATTTAAAGATTTCTTCTTTTCGTTATTTCTTTACCATTTGGGGGCAGTGAAACAGACTGAAAGCACATTATCTGATATGCCACCTATACCATGGCCACTAAATTATCTGAACTGTGATTATTTAATGTCTCAGATTAATACTGTGACTTAGGTGCAATTCTGAATGACTGCATCAGTATTAAACTGCAGAGGGCCACAGGTAATTAGCTTATGAGTTTAAAATTCTTAAAGAGGGGTGGGGTCATGGCGATTTTTGAATCATTTTTTTTCACGCCAATCTGTGGAGCAATGTTTGAAGTGCAATAAACTGAGAAATAATGTAGCAAGAGCCCTGAGATTTTGTAGGGTCATTGATATGTGCCCATGGTCTTCGATGGTACAACCCTGCTTAGATGGAACAACACAAACCAGTTATATAATAGTGTAAATTTGGTCAAAACATTTCAATGTTTCTGTCTGCTTTGATATTCCACCAGTACCCAAGACAAGTTGGGTGGTCCTTACATTTCACTATGACTGAAATTGTGCATCTGCATGCTGCAGCTCAAAACAGTAACAATAGCTGTAAAATCAAAACAAAGCGCAACAACAGGCTAAAAACTGAAATAAGCTACAGAGTTAGTTATAATCTCTGTGAAGTCATCCCTGTGAGTGTTACCTTTCATATTGATCAGTGCAGCTTTAAATAATTGCACAAAGTGTATTTTAAGGTTTTAAAGGCTTCTTTGATGAAGATTTTTACATGAACAGTGGCTATATATTGTAATAATAATGTGAAAAGAGTTGTAGTGAGCATAGAATATAGAATAGTTTGGAATCCTATTCTTTTCTCACTGTGTGCTTTCTTTTGGCAGATGGGTCTATGGAAAATACTAAAAACATAAACAGTATCACAGTGGTTAGATTGTTTACACCTTTTCTTTATATTTCCACTGTATGTTCCCTTGTTTCACGTATTACAGACACCTAGCTGGATACAGGTCTTCTTTTTGTAAAAACTGTGATGTCATTGGGTCTTTTCATGTTATGAAGACTTGACTGATGCAATCAGATTATTTTACACTATATTTGTGTTAAACTCATCTGTGTTGCTGTTTGTTTAGAGTACCAACGAGGCTGTGTTTGCTGTGGAGTTTAACCCCAGTGACAGCACCAACATCATCACCTGTGGTAAATCCCATGTCTACTTCTGGACACTCAACGCAGGACAGTTTACAAAGAAACAAGGCATCTTTGGAGTAAGATGAACATGAGTTTATTCATAATCACAGTTTCTATATCTTTCAATTTACTTAGCTTTCCCTACTGGAGTGGCATTAGTAAGTGCTACAAAATGAAATTTGCATCCTCCTCTGTTTGAGGCCAAAAGGGGAAGTAGGCAACATCAACAAAGAGAATGGAAAATTGAGAGCAAATAATTTGCATGTCCAAAAGAGATGGATGGATGTACAAATGCAGATATGGACATCAAATATGTAATTAGTATAGTGAAACAAAAAATGTAAACATGCACTAATGTCAATAAAATTACTAATCTAAAACAATCTACATTGTTTTCAGAAATACAAGAAACCCAAGTTCATCCAGTGCTTTGTATTCAGCCTAACTGGAGACGTTCTGACTGGAGACTCTGAAGGAAACATCCTAACCTGGGGAAAATCTGCTGCAGATGTGAAAACTCTGGGTAAAGGAGCCAAAGGTAAGTGCAGTCGATCAGTATAAAGCTAAAAAATGTAATGTCAATGTGAAGTTTGGAGATACCGTTGCCATCAAGAAACTTGATTAATTGCTCACTTTTGAAGCACGGATCTTGGAACCCTGAGAAATGTATGCAATGAATATAGAAATAATACAGTAAAATAGTAATAAAACACATTTTAACTTACAATGTTTTGCATTATTTATAAGTGGTCACGGTGCATTGTTACATTGTCTGCTTATATCTTTTAGCTTATGTTTGTTTTTCAGATTGACATAATTTTTGTGCAATGTTTTTCCACATACACTGTGATAAAACTGTTTCTTTTCATTTCTTTTCTGATAGAGACGTTCCAGATCATGCGACAGACCAGAGCCCATGAAGGTAGTGTGTTTACTCTGTGCACCCTGCAGGGCGGCGCTTTGCTCAGTGGAGGAGGAAAGGACCGAAAGATCATCCGCTGGAGCGCCGACCTGGCACCTGAGAGAGAGTGTGAGGTGAACCACAACTGCATGTGTGTGATGTTGCTGGAGGAGCTTTGTGTTCGGTTACAGTCAGTTAAGTGGGAAAAGCTTGTTGATTAATATGATTATTTGTCCAGATTCCAGAAAAGTATGGTGCAGTTCGCACCATTGCAGACGTGGATGAAGAAGAGCTATTAGTTGGTACAACCCGAAATGCCATTCTCCGAGGAACATTCTCAGATGGGTTTGTGGCCATAGTGCAGGTATGCTAACAACCTAGACATGTACATTAGTCTTTTCAAGTTTTGGATGTTTGCTAAGAATTTAGGCATTAGTTATCTTATTGAAACTGCCAAATGCTGATGTATATACTGCATGTGTTGTGCCAGTTTTAAAGGAACACACATTTTGGGAAATACAGTAGTTAACCTAGTTTATAGTTTCTCTCACCCAGTATTATATTACAGACTTCAAACTTGTTCCAAAACAAGGTTGAAGTCTAAAGCCCAGCTAGTGGGTCATAGACGCCGTGTCATCAGTACATTGCACAAATAATGAAATTTGGAAGGATGGCATAGCTAAAAGAAAACTCAAGTAGTCATCAGAATCGTTCGGCTTCTTCCTCTGTGGACTATAAATAAAGACAGCAAATGTAATGCAAATACGGTCATTTCTTGTAAATGAAAGAAAATGATTCATGGCAAAATTCGACATGATGGCAGTCCCAGGCAAAACATCAGAATGTCACCCAATTCATTACAAGTGATCCTCTGAAGAGCTTGACTATTCATGTTAAATTTCACAACAATGTCTATAAGCTATCTATTAAAGATCCCTAAACGGTAAAATCCCAACAACACATCTTCAGCTGGCAAATGCTTAAATAAGAGACCATAACAAACATTAAATTCAAATGTATTTTTTCTTGATTTTTTTAAAATCAAATTTGTTAAAATATTATTTTCTCATTTCATGTTTAAACCCATATTGTTTTCTAATTCCCACAGTTATACATTTAAACTGTGGTGCACTTTTCTGTTGATCCCACCTCGCCATGCCAGGAAAAGGTTAAAATTCAAGTTATGAAAAAATGGGAAAAACTCACTTATATAGCCAACACGTCTCCAGCTGCATGAGCCTTTGGAAAATATATGAGCATTAAACAAACACTCAACAAGCTTATCTCAAAGTTTCTTATCTC